>NC_056735.1:1141413477-1141450977 GCF_019279795.1 Protopterus annectens
GCATAGAAAATGAAACATTTATTCAAGTGTTTTTGAAAATCTACTTAGCAGCAGCATAATAATCTGTGTTAAAAACTTATGTTCCAAACATATACATTACTATAACTCATTTAATTCATCTGATTGACAAGCATAAATAATTTTATAACTCTATTCTGGAAGAAATTGTCATGTGATATATTTTAAAGCAGTAGTATAGCATGGTTGTAAAATCTGGTTACTAAAATGTGTTTGCTGTGCATTATTTTGTATAAAGCAGACAGATTTATTCTAGGGACAGCAAGTAGGATAGTGCTCAGCAAGGACACAACTCAGTGAGATCAGATATATATATATATATATATATATGTGTGTGTGTGTGTGTGTGTGTGTGTGTGTGTGTGTGTGTGTGTGTGTGTGTGTGTGTGTGTGTGTGTGTGTGTGTGTGTGTGTGTGTGTGTGTATGTATATATATATATATATATATATATATATATATATATATATATATATATATATATATATATATGTGTGTGTGTGTGTGTGTGTGTGTATGTATATATGTATATAAGTGTTTCTGAGAATCTGCATAACTATGCAGTATGATTTATAACAATTTCTATGAATACAATATTTTATTCTATTGACAATAATGAGTTTGAGTAAATGCTCATGTACAAGCAATTCAAGGTTTTTTTTTGGAAGCTGTTAATTGCATTTACATGACAGAAAATAGATGCATCTTAATATATGTAATGTCTGAATCATATTAGCCAAAGTTTTTGATTTAAATGAATGTTAGAACTTATTTTCTCTCCTCTTGATTTCTAACATCAAGATTATTTGAATGCTATTTGAATACAAGTGTTTTATATTACATAGATGTATATAGTAGTATGAACAGTTTTTTTAAAAAAAAAGGTTTATTTTAGTTTATATGATGCTGTTTTACCAAATGTGTAGTCTTGTTTTGCTAGATAATTGAATTGAAAACTGTTAACCTCAGTTAAATATAACTAGGATTAAATTGATAAGGTGGTAGCTGAGGTACTGCTGCTTAGGGTAGGGGGTTAACTTGAGTGGTAAATACTACTCTAAGTTGGAGTTTATAACTCCAGGCTGGATGCAAGGTTTAATCCTTACATTATTTTCACTTGTTCATTGTTATTTGTATATAGTTTTGACATCCACAATATATTTTGTACATTCATTGTCACTACAAACAAAATTGAATCCTATACAAAATCCCATAAGAGATTCAATAAATACAGCTATATTTAAAGGTACACCTAAAGGAGGAGATGTAACATTACTTATCTTGTTATTTTGATCATAAGATTCTTAAGTTTTAAAATGCCAAATGACATCTTTAAAAGGAATTTCTTTAAACATTAATGGATTGAATAATCCGTGTAAAAGGGCAAGCCTAATAAGAAACATTAATTTACATAAGGCCAACTTAGTCTTCCTGCAAGAAACCCATCTCTTGAAAAAAGATATTGATAAACTAGCCACAAACAAATATACAGTATTGGTTAGTTCAGAGCACACTCAGAAAAAAAGAGGAGTGGCTATTTTATGGAATAAAAGTATGCCCATTCCTAAAACCATTAAGTCTTATCAGGATGACAAAGGAATGTTTTGTATGGTTACAATACAAATTAATGGGGAGACTTACACTTTAATGTATATTGGATACCTGGAATTGGTATTAATACAGTGAAACATCATCTTGATAAGATCATATCATTCTCTATAGGATATATTATTTTAGCTGGTGACTTTAATTGTATACTACATGAAAGTGATACTACCACTATAGGGAAAAGAAGAATTACATCTAATGCAAAACATTTAAATGATTTTGCTAATTCTTATCATTTGAATGATATTAATAATCAGATAGATTCAAAATCATTACCATACACCTTTTTTTCTAACGGATACAAAACTTATTCAAAAATAGATAGGGTCTTTATTTCTAACCAGATGGTAACAGATTTAATTAATTCCAAAATCATTTCATGTCCTATATCTGATCATAATTCAATTGTTTTTGAATTCATGATAAAAATACTCATAATGTTCAGATCAAAAGGATACCAGCATACTTAACTCAACTAAGACTATAAAGAAAGTAAAATATTTTTTAGACATAAATAATACTCCTGAAGTCTCCATTGTCTATGTTTGGGATGCCTTAAAATCATATCTATATGGACAAAGTATCAGATGGTATAATAATAAAAGGAAATCTTGGGATAAGGAATTGTTAGATATTCAAAGTAAATTAGACTCTTATAAACATAATAATAAAGAAAATATATGGACAAGAAAGTTATTGAAGAAATAAACAAACTAAATGAGAAATACAAAGAAATTTTAACTCATAAAGTTAAAATAACTTTAGAGAATACAAGTTTTGTCTTATTCAATAAGCCCCAAATACTTACATAGACTTAAAAATAAAACAAAAAGGTTGAATAAACAAAACCATATCAAAGAAATCTTTTCTCTAAGGAAAAAGAAGAATGTTTCTAGTATACCAGAAATACTAGATGAATTTAGAAATCACTTTCACAAAATTAACCATAATAACATTAACATGGAACCTAAAGATAAAATAAAGGAGTTTATAACCACAAACATGAATAAAAAGCTTAATAAACAACAGATTAAACTATTGGACAAGAGTATTTCATATACAGAAGCTATTACACAAATAAATAAGCTTAAATCAAACAAAGCACCGGGTAATGATGGTATTATACCAGAGATATATAAAATCCTTTCTAAAAGTACATATTCATTAATACATAAGGTTTTTATTTTGGCCCAAACTGAGTTAATAACCCCCCCATCTTGGCAATATACATTTATTTCGCCAATTTTAAAACCTAATAAAGATCCAACTAGATGTTCTTCATATCGGCCCATCTCATTACTTAATGTTGATTATAAAATGTTTATGAGTATTTTTGCTGATAGATTGAAGACAATCATTCTCGGCATTATAGATATAGATCAGACAGGCTTCATTGTAAATAGAAATACTTTTGATAATATAAGAAGAACTTTAACATTAATAGATTTTGCAAATAGGAAAAAGAAAGATTTAACACTTATTAGTCTTGATATAAGTTCAGCATTTGATTCAGTAAGTTGGGACTATCTGTTTACCTTAATGAAGTGCACAAACTTCTCAGATGCATTTGTAAATCTAATTGAGCATTTATACAAAGGAACGTTGGCTTATATTAAGGTAGGAACATATGTTTCACAAAAAATACCCATTCTTAAAGGTGCAAAACAAGGATGTCCACTTTCTCCACTATTAATTCACTTTAGTAATGGAGCCTTGGGCTAATTTGATCAGAAACAGTACTGACATAGAGGGTTTTGAAATAGATGAAAATACAACATCCAAAATTCAACTTTTTGCAGATGATGTTCTAATTACATCAGCAGGATCTAATTCTTCTATGCAGTCTCTATTTGATAAAATGATGAATTTTAAAAGTATTTCTGGTTTAATATTCAATGAAGAAAAACTAAAATACTACCTATATATACACGAAAAATATTCTCATTAGTGATTTTACTAAATATGTACCCAATTCAGGTCAGATAACTTATTTAGATATAATACTATCTAAAGATATTAAATCTATTATATATAATAATTATAATACCTGTTTTCTTAATATACAAAATCTTTTTAATACCTGGAATAATATGTTTTTACTATGGAGGAGAGACTTACAATTATTAAAATGATAATATTCCCCAAGATTTTATACTTAATACAATCAATAATACTTCCACCTACAAAAATAATTATCAAGAAACTGCATACACTAATGTTAAATTTCCTATGGGCACCTAATAGACCTAGGATTGCATTAAAGAAACATACTAATAGCTGGTCTCAAGGCGGTATTTCTTTTCCAGACTTTAATTTATATACTATCTCTTCTATTGTAAAAGTTATTACTTTATTAATAGATCAGTCATATGTCATAAAATGGAAAGATTATTGGGAGCTAATTAGTATGCACTTCATGAAAATCTCCTTAACACATAAAAATATGATTGTAAATAACTCCATGTTATGGTTACTAAAGGAATTTTGTACTTCACCTATTACACCTAAATATATGGTTTGTTACCCATTAAATATTATTATTAGCTATCGTAACTTTATATTCATGCACCCTAAGTATAGGGAATGGAATTTTATTGTATTCCCTATAATGTATACTCAGGGTATGCTTTTGTCATCTACTTCTGAAGGAACTCATTTAGCTATAGATAATGATCTAAAGTACTGGTATCAGTTGATATCTGATAATAAAGTTAAAAATCTAGATTTCTTAAAGCAAGAATTTGATCTAAGAGAAACTTGCTGGTTAGAGGTTCAGACCTTTAGACAACATCTCATTAATAAAGTAGATCTAATGTCTATAACAGTTAAATAATCTATTCCAACACTGATTGATTACTTGATATTAAATTTACAACATAAAGTTTCTGATAAAGGTAAACTTTCATACATACATAAAATTATCAGACAAGAAACTTTTTACAGTGTAGATTCATACTGGAATTATTTCACTTCTATTAATGGGGACCCACCAAATCAACAAGATAAACAATATATATTGGAATCTGCTTATAGAACTACGTCTTCCATTGTCTGGAGACTTTATACATGGAAATTTTACATAGATCTTTTATACACCTTTGATGATGAATAAAATAAATAATAAAGATAATTTATGTAAGAGATGTAATGTAGAAATTAATGCTGACTGGGCTCATATGTTTTATGACTGTATAAAATTGAAAGAATACTGGAAGTCAATTAATGAATTTTTGCAGGCTCTTTTTACAGATAATTTCATTATTTCTAAATCTCTTATATTATTCAACACACCTGTACCTCAAAGTGTTATAAAGGTTAAGCTTCCCTTGTTATGGTCTATTCTAGCAGTGGCTAGGAAAATAATAACTAGAAATTGGATTTCAGATACACCTCCTTCATTCAATGAATTTAAAAATGTTATGAATATAGTGTGCCATATGGACATAAACACAATTAGAACAAGAACAACTAGAAAAACATCTTATTATATTGTATGGGATAATTTACAAAATTTGTTAAAAAATTCTAATTTCAATAGCATAGTATTTTAGTTTAATTAATTGATCTGATTGTAGTGGATGTCTTTGTAAATACTTTAGTTGTTTTGTTGAATATTATAATAATACCTATTTTTAATTACTTGTATAAAATTGTTATGATATTTCTTTTATATGTTAAAACAATAAACCTGTTTTGAAAAAAAAAAAAGAAAATGTCTCTGACAGATGGGCACACTTCTTGCGTCTATTGTTTAGGCGCCGTGCACCTGCAGGACTCCCTTGTTCTATCTGCCATGCATTTAGCCCAAGAGTTCTGCAGGAGCGTAAAAATAAGCTTATTCTTTGGGGTCTTTTAAAGCCCCAGGATTCACCGGCCAAGACTCATCCTGTGAAATCCCCTAAATCTTCCAAGCAGTCTGCTCCAAGTTCGGAGCCGTCCTTGGTTTAGATTCCACCTTCTACTTCGGTTCTGGCTGGTACCGATCTTATCTCCCTGTCGGCTCCATCAGGATCTTCGGAGTCATCACGGAGCCACAAGAGGCAAAGGTCCCCTTCCTTGGAATCTATTCATTCGGCTCCTCGGTCTCCCCTGCTTCAGAGCGAGCGCAGTCACAGATCTTCTCACTCCTGTCGGTCCTCCAGGCTGTCGGATCATGATGTGGAGAGAGTGGTCAGTAGGTTGCTGAAATCGCAGGCACTTGCCAAGATGTTGTCCAGCCCTCCTCAACATATGTCTGCTCCGTCCACTTCTATCGATGTTCCTCCTCCGACTTCATTGAGTTTGGAGCTAGAGTTCGTTGAGGTTCAAGTAGTGGAACCGTCGGCTTCGATAACGCTATCTCCTGCAGTTCCGTTGTTGGCTCCGATACCCTCGATGGTGCCATCCGTCGAGGGATTTCGACACCGGGGCTCCCTCGTTGGCTCCAAGGGGGCGAGTGGCATCGGACCCTTGTCCGACCCCGTTCTCCCTCTTGGAGCTTCGGTGCAGGTGAGCTGTGCTCCTACATCGGACTTGGAGCAGTCTCCCTTGGTGCGGAGAAAGATTCAGATTTCCTCGGAACCGGAGTTTTTTCTGCATCGTGGCAGGGACATCTTCGATGTCATGAGGAGTGTGCTGGCCACTGAGTCAGCTGCACTATCAGCCCCACCGGCTCCATCCCCTGTAGTGGGGGAACATAGGGAACCGGTGCTCCAGGACACCCCATTGTGTGTTTCCTCTTCTTCTGAGGCCTCCCTGATCATTCAGAGGAGCCCCCTTCTAAGAAGTGCAAGAGGAAGCACATTGACTCCCCTGAGTCTGTCACATCTGATACAGACTTAGATGATTCGGATGGGTCTCCGAGATCCCCCTCTGAAGATGTTTCCTTCTCGGACATCCTAGAAATGCTTATGCAGAGGGGGAACTGGAATCCCCTAGTCCCTAACGAGGATGAGTCTGTATTTCTGGATGCGTTTGGTTCCCGACCTTCCACCTCCTCGGTTTCTCTGCCTTTCGATCCACTTATGGCAGTGGTGGTTTGAAAGGCTTGGTCAGCTCCAGATACAGTGGAACCAACTCCAAGGAGACCTGGCAAGTTCATCTCAGCACCCCATGATAAGCAGTTCCTTACCAAAGGTGTCCCTGCTGATGCCATGGTGGTAGCAGCAGCCACCAAAAAAGAGTTAGCATAGACCTCTTCATCTGTCCATCCTCCTCTAACAAGGAGTCTAGGACTATGGACAGATATGGGAAGCGAATGTTTGCTTCAGCGACCTTCTCTATGAGGTTACTGAACTACTTATGCCATTTTACGTGGCTTCAGAGGGATCTTCTTAAAGAGCTCGGAGATACCCTTCAAGATCCATCAGCTGAGGGGGCTCAAGCTAAAGTAGCTTCCCAGCTGGCGACTCTTAATTCTATAGTCAACTCCTCCATGAGGCTCATTTCCTATGCAGGTGATGGTGTGAGTAGAGCCGCAGGTAAGGGTGTAGCCATTAGGTGGCATGCGTGGATGCAGCTGTGCAATTTTGCGGAACCCTTTTGAGCGTCATTCACCAACACCCCCTTTGATGGTTCCTTTCTTTTTGGACCAAAGGTGAAAGACACTTTGACTAGGTGTGAGCAAGAAGGCAAGACTCTCTGCTGTAGTCCGTTTTTCCACTCCTAGACCATATCCCAAAGGTCAGAAGAGTGGCAAAATGTGGTTCCAAAATCCCAAGGAGCCTTGCCTGACACACGTAGTGATTTTTCCTCCAGGGGCAGAGGGGGAAACAATAACAACAGATGCCGCCCTCATGGCAGAGGGGGTCCGCAGAACCAGGGCAATGGAGAATCTTTCTATGATAAGCCCTTTCAGCATCCCTGAAGGGTTGCCTGGCTGCTCACCTCTGGAGGCGGTTGGGGGAAGACTTTCACTGTACCCAAAAGCCTGGCAAAATTTAACGCAAGACAAATGGGTATGGTATATTATATCCAGAGGTTACAAAATTCCCTTCTGTCAACCCCCCTTGCAGTCAAGGAAATCCCTTCCAGATGTTCCACCCAATCTGAAGGTCCAAGCAGTCATATAAGTTTCAAAACTGCTAGAAAAAAAGAGTCATCCAAGAAGTCCCAGCAGACAAGCACGGATCCGGAACTTACTCAAGGTTCTTTTTGGTACCATAAAAGACAGGGGACTGGAGACCAATTCTGGATCTCAGCAGACTAAACAGGTCTGTACAAAGAACAAAGTTTTGGATGGTCACGCTACAGTCATTCTACCCTTTCTGGGTGAGGACAATTGGATGTGCTTGATAGATCTTCAGGACGCGTACTACCATATCAAGATGGACAGGAGCTCCAGGAGATTTCTTCGCTTCTGGCTAGGAGCCAGTCATTACCAGTTCAGAGCTCTGCCCTTTGGTCTCCCCACAGCCCCCAGGGTGTTCACCAAATGTATGGCAGTGGTCACGGCTCACCTGAGACGTCAAGGATTCCAGGTGTTTCCATATCTAGATGACTGGCTCCTCACTGCTACTACCAGGCATCAACTTCTACAGGCCAGGGACTACGCAATCACAATCTGCTCCCAGCTAGGCATTACAATAAATTTCGAAAAGCCTGCCTTGTTGCCCTGTCAATCTATCACCTACATAGGAGCAGACTTAAACACAAGGAACATGTTCGCAAGACTACCGTTAGACAGGGTGTCTACAGTTCATCAGCAAGTACAAACTCTGATGCAGAGCAAAAGAATCCAAGTCAAGTTCGTCCTTCAAACTCTGGGTTCCATGGCAGCAGCCATTCTTTTAATCCCACTGGCCCGCTTTCACATGAGGATCCTTCAGTAGCTTCTGTTCACATAGTGGTCTTTCCAACAGCTGCCCATGTCTCACATGATTATGATTATGATTATGAAAGCATGCAAAAGGCACCTTTCCTGGTGGATGGTCTCCCCACTAGTGACTCAGGGCAGACCCTTCATTCAGCCCCCTCCAGTAGCCACAGTGACCACAGACACCTCCCTGATGTGGGGGGGGGCATTATCAGGGTAGGACAGTCCAAAGCACTTGGCAGCCTCACGAGTACCATCTGCACATAAACGTCCTAGAAATGAGAGTCATGCTCCTAGCATTGCAAGCCCTTCAGGGCTCTTTTCCTTCTGGGACCATCGCAATTCAAACAGACAACATGTCAGTGGTGTGGTACATCAACAAGCAGGGTGGAACCAGGTCCTACCCCCTGTGTCGAGAAGCACCCAAGACTGTGGCAGTGGGCGATTTCCTCCCAATGTTTTCTGATTGCGACGCACATCCCTGGGAGGTCCAACGTCGTAGAGGACAGGCTTAGCAGAGCTATCCTCATGCCTCACGAGTGGTCTCTGAACCAGGAAGTTGCGGATCTTATTTTCCGCAAATGGGGACAGCCTTGCTGCGACCTCTTTGCCACTCCTTTCAACAGCAAATGCAACAACTACTTCTCCCTTCTTTCGCTTCCAGGTCACTCACCCAGAGAAGCTATAGTCCACGATTGGCCTCAGGGACTTCTTTATGCATTTTCTCTGTTTCCCCTGATTCCAAAACTCATACAGAAAGCAATAACTTTGGGTTGAAAAATGATCCTCACTGGCCTCGACAAATATGGTTCCCATTCCTGCACCATTACCTTCTCGATCAGCCTTGGACTCTGGATCCGATACCTTCTCGATCAGCCTTGGACTCTGGATCCGATTCCAGACCTACTGATTCATCAATCAGGCGGGTTGCATCAATCCCTCCAAACTCTCCAGCTCACAGCTTGGTTGCTCCACTTCCTACCTTAGCAGGCTTCCCACCATTTCCCCAGCTGTGCGTGAGATTATTGTCTCCTCTCACAAGTCCGCAACCAGAAAAACTTATGCTAGTAAATGGAAATGTTTTTCTTGTTGGGCAGAGGCTAGGAACGTTGATCCCTTCTCAGCCCCAGTCCACGAAATTCTGGAATTCCTAGCACAGCTTTTTCATTCTGGGTCCGCTTCTGCTACAATTAGGGTTCAATTAGCGGCCATTTCTAACTTTCATGTTGGTTTATCAAATTCAAATATTATGTCTCACAAGCTCTGTAAAGCCTTTTTGAGAGGGACCTCTCTCCTTAGGCCTCTAGTGAGAGATTTCTGGTAGCCATTACTTCAGCCAGACGCGTCTCTGAACTTCAGGCACTATGTGTTCATCCTCCATATTTGGTTATTCATAAAGACAGGGTTGCTCTGAGGACTAATCCTTTGTTTCTTCTGAAAGTCTGCTCAGAAAATAATTTAAACCAATCTATAGACCTTCCTGTGTTTTTTCCCTAACCACACCAACAAGGCAGAGTACAAATTACACCAATTGGATGTTCATAGACAACTGCGTTTTTACCTGCACAGGACTAAGGAAATAAGGAAGTCAGACCAACTATTCCTTTCTTATGCTCTAGGCAAACAAGGTCTCCCAGTTTCCAAGGTAACCTTATCCAGGTGGTTGTCTCACACTATTACTTTCATTTATCAATTAAGACACAAAGAGTTGCCTATTAAACCGAAAGGTCATTCTACTAGGGCCTTGACCACCTCTGTAGCCTTCCAATCTCGGTTGCCCTTGGATTCTATCTGTGCAGCTGCTACGTGGGTAAATCCTCATACTTTTATTTCTCATTACAAGCTAGATATGGTCTCCAGGAGCAGAGCTGCCTTTGGTTCCACTGTTCTGAAGAGTCTGTTCCAATGAGCCGCCCAGGACTATAGGTGCTAGGGACGCTGTCCCAACCAGCAAGAACAAAGGCGAGATAGACAACTTAACATAAAGAAATTATGTACCTACTATAACATTCCATGTTAGTTGTCTTCATCTCTCCTTCTTTCTTGCGTCCCACCCTCCGTCCCCCTGTCCTATTGGACCGAGAGGAATTCTGATTTCACTGGCTGAGTTTTCTCTGGGTTGTTTCCTCTACTGACTTAGAGAATATGACAGGTATGCTCAACCTTTTTATTTGGACAGGTTTATTCTCTGGCTATGTTTGGAGTTAGCTATTTCAAACATGATCTGGGTAGCTATCGCTAGGCATCATGGGATAAGGGGTAGCCACGAGCCAGTAAACAGCTCTCGAGCTATAGAAGATGGCCGAGTCGGAGCCAAGGATTGGCTCCGATCTCAACCAGCAAGAAAGAAAGCGAGATAAAGACAACTAACATGGAACATTATGGTAGGTACATAACTTCTTTTTTTATGCAACTGTTATATTAAATATAGGAAATATGTTTGTCCTAATATCTCAGGACATTTGCCATTTCTTTTCAATTTTTGTGCTGGACACAACTGCCCAAAGAGGGACTGTCCCTTGCAGAGTGGGACAGGTGGTAACCCTATGTGCATGTGTTAGTGAGTATGGATTAGATTCAGGAACAGGTGAGGAGTAGGTGTTTGTGTGTATCTTAGGGTAAGTGTTAGGTAAGGGAATAGCTGTAGTGTTAGTGTTTCTGCATGTTTGTATCTTTTGTAGTCACAGTGTTACGGGAAGGTCTTTATTAAGGTAAAGTGTAGAGTTAGGGTTGGGGGAAGGGGCATAATTATAGAGTAAATGTTAGCACCCTTTACTAAGCTGGGCGGGGGGGAGGGGGCAATATATGCAGAGTTTAGGTTGTCCTGGTCTCCTGATAAGACTTGGGCTGCATTTACATGTACTAATTGTTTGACTCTCTGGAGCCTTAAAATCAGAAAAGATGCCAGTGAAGTCATTTAATTTTATTCTTTGTTTCTGCACTTAAGTTGAGTAACTGATACAGTCATTTGGAGCTGCTTTCTGCATGAGTGCTTGCTGGAGTTTTATATATAGTCATTTAGAGCTGCTTTCTGCACTGTCTCTTCTGTTTATGCATTTTATTTTCTGTTTGCCTGCAGATTTTCCAACCCATCTGCTCATTCTCTGTTGTGCTTTTACATTTTGGTGGCTTTTGAGCTGCTTGCCACTACTCTAAATGTAGCAGTAGAAGCTCCTACCAGTCTCATCTCATCTTCTTATTTTGCTTGGGACTGAAAGATCAAACTGTGAAGTCGCTCTCCTTAGACTCTTAGAATTGCCTGAGTTAGACTGTTTCATATCACCCCACTCATTAGTGCACATCGCAATATTTAGCGTTAACCCCATCTTTACATCCTACATTTAAAGTCTGTAACATCTGGGGTTAGATTATTGATCACAGTAGAGACTGTGAACTCCTTTTTGGAAGGATTATTGCTTCTGTTTTGCTCCAGGTGTGAGAAGGAGGCGAGGGACATTACATCCTGACATTAAGTAATTACCCATTACTGGAAGGCCTGACATTTTTCTAGGAGCCAATTTGGGATTAATGCTATTGCTTTGCTGCTGGTGAGATAAGATGCTAAGTGGCACTGATTCCTACTGGTGTCTGATTTTTTTTCAGTGTGTACTGGGTTTCACTGAGAATGGTGACCAAACACGCCATTAATTGCTGAGGCTTTCTGTTGAAGCCAGAGCCATCCACTGCTAGATTAAGTACACTACAGTGCTGTTTCAATTTATCTGGGTGATGCAAGTGCTGCTCCTGCTGTTGATATACTTGAGTATTATTTGCAGATTGTTTGCACATTTAACTAATTTTAAGTTATGTTTTTCACTCTGTATTTGACAGTGAAGCTGATAATTACTTCACATTGATGTGTTGTATTCTGTCTTGAAATGTGCTAGTGCGCTCATTTAGTTTAAAGTTTTTTGCCATTATAATCGACTGAGTTTCTGCCCCTCTGCCTAATTCTAAGTGTTGGCCATTTGCTTTCCTGTTTAACCTAATTACTTCCTGCACTTTGGGCTTCATTTTAATGGTTCAAAGTTTGAAAAACATAGGTCTGCCTTCTGGTGAGAGGTAGTGTAGCCTGGTCTACCCTGGGCTGCGAATCACTGAGGAAACCTTAGGGCATGTCTTTTATGATTGGCCAGTGGGATGTTTTGCTTGGTTACTGCGCCCTGTATAGAAACAGGTGCTTAGAATATAAATTTCCCTATAAAACTACACCATGAGTGCCTGAGCATGTAGTTGTCTGATGAGCATCAGGTTTGCATGAAGAGGAGTATTTCTTGATGAGATTACACTTAGCTTGTGCTACTTGATACCATCCAAGCAAATATTCCTTACAGTGGTTATACAGAGGAGTATAGAATCCCTTGGCACCACTCCCCTTGTAATCTATATATTTAAATCTTATACCTTTGTTCTGCACTTTCCTATGATCTTTGTAGCCAGCTTGGCAAAAAGGGGCATCTTGGCACAATGTAAAAATTATCTTATGTTTTCTGACAACCCCCTAATTCTCAGTATGTTAGATATATACTTATACACTGTCTATGGAGACAAGACTCTCACATGCAGTCACTTCAAATACCAAACAGGTTGTCAGAAACGCACAACACTACACAACACACACTACACATACAGACCAATATATACTGAGGTTCTTAAAAGTAATCTACCCAAGCAAAAACCTCAAAGGCCTCCCAGATGCAGTCATTACAATAAGTGCCATCAGCAATCACAAAAACATACTACCAAACACCCATCATGACACATTCAGCCTCAACTCACAGTGGCTCTCCATTTAAGCCCATAAGACACACCACCACACAGCCAAACATTTTGGTCATAGAAAACTCCATTGTGAGGCACATCAGTGTATCACTCACCAGGCTGAGCAAGGAGAAGGTACTATCAGTTTTCTATGAGGAGCCAGGATCCACCAGATCACCCACTCAGATGGATCATTGAACCACAAGTATGACTCCTAGTCCATGTGGGAGTAAATGACCTGAGACCAGCTTCTCTGGATTATATGGAGAGATGTGCTGGATCTCTCAATCTATGTTCCAAGCTAGTACGAGCCTAGCAATGTACAGCATTCTACCTTCACCAGGGATGATGCTGCAATTCAAACAAAAAAAATTGATTTTAATAATTGGCTTAAATTTTGTTGTCATTCAAAGGTGGTAAAATATATCTTAGCCTGGGAGGATACAGCTGACGGATCAAAATGCTGTGCCAGGGATGGTCTGCACCTGTTCCTGCTAGGCTTTTGAATATTGGCTAAAATCTTATCTGCCCCATAGTGCCTTTTTTCAGCACTGGCAACCTAATAAGTCATCTGACATAGTTAAACCAACCCGGAATACTGTAAAAGTGATGCTGCTGAATGCCAGGAGTCTAAACAAAAAACACCACTTCCTGTATGCTGTCATAACTGTAGAGAATGTAGACATCTGTGTGGTTACCGTGACATGGTTTACATCCATAAAGGGCACCCTGAGAGTACAGGGCTATAATGCTTTCCACACATTAAGACCAGCAACCACACAGAAGAGGACAAAAGGTGGGGGTGTCTCAAGTTACATCAAAAACCATCACACCTCAAAGCTGGTCAAGCAGTATGATGCACTTGAGCTCCTCTATGTATGACTCACCATAAACACAGTCCCTCTCTTTGTGAGCTATAGCTTCTCTTTTATGAGCCAGGAAACCTATTTCTCTTAGTTAAATAAACTTGAGTCACCCTCTATTCAACCCAACACCATACTTCCACTGTAAACTAGGAATCATACGCGACCTCAGACTTGCAGACACAAAGATTCCCGGACTTTGTCAACATGAATGCCCTGGACCACCTAGTCCATATATCCACTAGGGGCACCAACATCCTTTACCTTGTCCTCACCAACATGGGGGAACATTGTATCCCCCCCCCCCCCAAGTGTAATGTCCTCACTGTCCAGGTTGAGCCATCAAGCTGTTTCCTTTGAAATAAAAATAAAACCTGGGATTCCAGGTAAACTTGGAATTTTTAGGAATTATTTGGAGGCAAACTTCCTAGTTTTAAGTGACTCCCTGGCAAAATTTCAAGCCCTGCCAAACCCAGGGAACACCACTGCCTATGCTGTGTCATTCACAAAAAAAAACTTTACAATGATGTGTATGGCTACATAGAAGCAGGGGTACGTACGTGGAATAAGCACAAGACAAACTCAAAAAACAGGCCTCCAGGTCGTATTCCAGCATCAATAGGCTGGATAACAAACGAAAGAAAATCATGGCCAAAATAGGGAATGCAATGCCCAGCAAGATAAGAAAATAGGGAATGCAATCCCCAGCAAGTTAAGAAAATAGGGAATGCAATGCCCAGCAAGATAAGAAAATAGGGACTGCATTGCCCAAGAAAATAGGGACTGCAATGCCCAGCAAGATAAGAAAATAGGGAAAGCAATGCCCAGCAAGATAAGAAAATAGGGAATGCAATCCCCAGCAAGTTAAGAAAATAGGGAATGCAATGCCCAGCAAGATAAGAAAATAGGGACTGCATTGCCCAAGAAAATAGGGACTGCAATGCCCAGCAAGATAAGAAAGTAGTGAATGCAATGCCCAGCAAGTTACGAAAATAGGGAATGCAATGCGAAAGTAGGGAATGCAATGCCCAGCAAGATGAGAAAATAGGGACTGCATTGCCCAAGAAAATAGGGACTGCAATGCCCAGCAAGATAAGAAAATAGGGACTGCAATGCCCAGCAAGATAAGAAAATAGGGACTGCAATGCCCAGCAAGATAAGAAAGTAGTGAATGCAATGCCCAGCAAGTTACGAAAATAGGGAATGCAATGCCCAGCAAGATGAGAAAATAGGGACTGCATTGCCCAAGAAAATAGGGACTGCAATGCCCAGCAAGATGAGAAAATAGGGACTGCAATGCCCAGCAAGATAAGAACTCCCTCATCAACTGCATAGACTTAATTAGTCCCCTGAATTTTTTATCAAATCCTCCCAGGCTTAGGATAACCACAAGACATTCTTCAGCTATGTCTAAAACCTCAAAGGCAATAAACAATGTGCCAAACTAGTTATAAATGAAAACACCTATACTGAGCCAGAGTACATCACAAATCTACTAGCCGATAATTTCAACTCCAATTTTACTCCACTGTCTCTCCCAGACACTTAAGAAATAATCCTAACCATAGTTCCCCAACTCTCACTAGGGAATTGGTCCTCAATGCACTCTTCAAGACCTAAAACACTAAATCTTTGAAAACTGGTAATTTTCCAAGATGCCTCCTTAATAGCATGAAACATGATCTACTGGGACCACTAGAAGCACTATTCAGTTATAAACACCAAACGGGCTTCATGCCAGATGAATAGAGGACTGCAACTGCTATTTCTCTGCATAAGGCAGGCTATCCACAGACCCACAAAACTACTGACTCTTAAGCCTGATTAGTCTCATATGTAAGGCCATGGAAAGAATAATCATGGACATGATAAATAATAACAAAGGAAAACTTCAGACATTTGATCCAACCCAATTTGATATCGTCAAGGCAGGTCATGCTTACTCAATGTGGTGGACTTTGTCGAGAAGGTTACCAAAGCAGTTAATGAAGTAAAAATGGGGCATACTGCCTACCTTAACCTGGACAAAGCATTCAACCTAATACCCCACTTGGACATTGTAGAGAAGCTTACAAAATTAAGTATAAAACTCCACGTCAGTCACAGGATAGCCAGCTGGCTCACAGAAAATATATAAGAAATCAGGTGAATCTACCTCTGCAAAAAGGCCAGTCAGCAGCAGAGTCCATCAGGGCTGTGTGATAGGGCCACTCCTTTTTTGCTTCTACTTCTCTGAAATCCAGGCCAACATCAAAGGTCTCTGGCTAACCAAGTTCAGAAGGTTACAAACAAGGTAAATCAAAGAATCCCTCAAGGCCACAAAGGTACTCCAAGAAGGCCTGACGCAGACTAATAAATCATGCCGGAGTCACAGTTTGAACTCAATTGCTTACTAGTATCTTTTGGAAAGACAACCACTCCTGGAAATTACTGCATTGATAATGCACCATAAGAGTTGCCCTGTGGTCAGGGATTTGGGAATTTATATAGACAGTGACTTGAGCTTTGACTTATCGTGTATCTTCTGTAGTAAGGAAGTCATTCTTCATTCTTCATTGTACAACTTAAAAGCAAGGGTATGACATTTACGTCCAAAGATGTCATTGTTCTGTTGTATGCAGCCTTTTTTTTTGACAAGTCACTAAGTACAATGCCCCCATTCACTATGTACCTCACCAGGCACATGCAACAACTGGAATGTTCGCAGAGGTTCTTAGGACTTGTTGAAAGGCGAACTATGCCTGTTCTTCAAAACATCCTCTGAGCCCTCTTGGGCCTGTTGCACATTCACAAAACAGATGTCATTAAAATCGCCTGATCTAGCCATCTAAGCCTTGCCTGCATCATAAATAAGACGTGTTGGAGGGACATGTGTCTCGGAGATTACCCATTCTCTAGAATAGGTTTCCCATCCATGTCAAGCAGAGTTCCTCCCTGCACTTATTCAAGCGCAGGTTGGATCAGTGGGTGGGAATTCATAAATTTACCCCTTGTCTGCCATCTGTGTCCCTATTAGAAAGATGAGGCTTGTAAATGCTTGGTCATGCCTATCCAAGCTATACCCCCAATAAAATGAGAAATATCAAAACCTGCTAAACAGACTCGGGAACGACATGTAATAAGTACCTGTGAACCCATATGTATTTGTGTGTGTGTGTGTGTGTGTGTGTGTGTGTGTGTGTGTGTGTGTGTGTGTGTGTGTGTGTGTGTGTGTGTGTAGAACTGCACTCTTGCTCCCATTATAACCGAGGAGGTACACTTCAGCAGACATTTTTCACTATAGTGGTAGTCACTATAAAAAGTAAAAAAATAAATAAATAAAATCTTCATCTTTATTATGCACTCGTGCCACTGTTTGATAACACTGTGCAAAAGACTAAACAAAGTAATATCAGCTCAAGCTGGTATGTTTTATTTTGAGAGATTAACAGTATTTCAGTTGTTGAGATTGCAGTGAGCATGGTAGTTTAATTTTCATGAGAGCTGATAAAATTTACATGTAGGGAATTTGAATCTTAATAAAATTTACATGTGAAAAACTGGAATAAATATGCTGGGTTGTCAGTGCCATGTGTACTTCCACAGTAGCTATTACTTAATAGCATTTGCATGTAGGTTCATATGTGTGTACTAGGCTAATGACCCTGGAGCCTTTACAAGCCTAGCCCAAATAAATTGCCCAGGCACCGTGCCACCTGATGTTAGTTCACAGTGCCCCTATCCAGTAGGGCAACTGGAGTGATCCCTGGGGTAAACTTTCTGTTACCCATCCACTTGTCAAGATTTCTGTTGAGGGCCAGCGAGGTGCTCTGCTTGACATGAATGGGAAGCTTATTCCAGAGTATGGGCAGTATTGGGAGATAGACCTGTCCCTCCAACATGTTCTGTTAATTGTGGTAATGAGGTTGTGATCACTGGAGTGTGTGGCGTAGGGGAATTTGGATTTCTTTAGGTGTAGCATTTCAAGTAGGGCTGGGTACGACATGGCTTTGTAAGTCAAGCAGAAATCACCTCTAAGTAGAATGATTAGTGACTGAGAACAGCTAAAGTTTCTTGAGTCTGTCTATGTAGGACGTGTAGGCCTAGGATCCTTTTTGTCTGGTACTTTTGTGGCCTCTCCAGCTGTTGTAGGTGCCTGGTCAGGTACATGCCAAATGGGGCGTTATATTTGATAATTGTTCTAATGAGGGATGAATATAGAGGGATGATGACCTCTTTCATTCTGGATGCAAAACCTTTGGTTATAAGATGTGCCACATAGAAGAACTTTCTGACCACAGTGGCAATGTGGTGGTCAAAGGTGAGGTGGCTTTCGACCTGGGTGCCCAGATCTCTTATGGCACCTTCACTGTTCAGTAGGCTCCCATCAATGTCAATGTGGTAATTTATGGGAACTGAGTTTTTTCTAAAGGGGATGATAACTCACTTTTTGGTGTTAAGCTTCAGGCCATGGTTCTGACACCAGTTATTGGTCTCAGAGAGAGCCTTTTGTATGATGTCTGCATCACCTGGGCAGTTGATAATGACTCCTAGCTTGCAGTCATCAGCAAACTTGATCAGCCAGTGTCCTCCTGAGCTGGCCTGGACTTCTGAGAAGTGGATGCCAAGCAGGAGAGGGACCAGGACCGAGCCCTGTGGGACTCCACTTCTGACTGGTTGATAGTCTGACTTGGAATCCACAACTTTCACTCTGTGGGTCCTGTCTGTGAGCCAACTGGAATAAAGATTCTGGGTTGTCAGTGCCATGTGTATTTTCACGGTACCTATTACTTAATAACATTTGCATGTAAAAACTAGAATAAAGATGCTAGGTGGTCAGTACCATGTGGACTTCCACAGTACCTATTACTCTGACAAAAGTCTTATTCCATTATCTTATCATACTTGGCATATAAAAATGTTTATCTTATTGTTACACCACAGTCAGCATCTTGGCACAGTATCAGAATTTTCAGAGTCCAAAATTCAGGTCCCAAAACCCTAAAAAATTGAAAAATTGTATAGCTGTAACAGTAAAGTGCAACATTTATTGTTACCCTTTACACATTAGATGCATTTGCAGGGATAAACGCCCCCACAGCCCATCCACTGCTACTTAAACATACTAACTCTGAGAACTCTATATCTAAGAGGAGGAGGACTTCTCCATAATACATTGTTCCCACAATTGCTTTTTGGGGTTCACGTTATTGAGTCGCACGTTATTGAGTCGCACATTTATTGAGTCTCGCACATACAGTGGCATCTCCAGAATCTGTTATTTCTACTGTAATTTCTTTCAAGACCATTACCTTAAATATTTCCAAACTGATTTCATTATAGTTAATAAAAAGGCTATATATTTTGATGAAGACAATAATCTTTTTTCAAAAGTCACTTCTCATATAACCAGATGCCTTTCAAAAATGATTGTCAACTAAACTGGCAGATTTCACAATATAGGTGAACGTTTGTCAGAGGTTGGATTTTTTTAACACAGTACTTTTGTTAGGTAAATATAATTCAAAACTGTGCATCTAGTTCCATCAAAGTTTTGCATGACTTTTGCCGTATGTCTTATATCATATGCCAAAGATAATATAAATGAAGCAACAGTCTCAAAATTTATTTTAGTTACAGATCTGCCTGGACAGTGAACTCTGTGCAAGTAATAATGCCCAAAGGGTGCATGTTATTGTGGAAATAACGCCTGCCTAAGGTGTTCTGAGGCCGTATGCCACAGGAGGAGGCTATTCATTTTTTTTCAGTCTGAGCTCCATGGCAGCTTAATATGCTGCAATGAAGTGGCTTTTTCAGCAGGCATTACCTGTAGATTAACACCCTGCTGGAGAACATTTGTTCTCCAATCAGGGTGCGATCTACAGGTTGCCTATTCTCTAATTAAATGTAACTTTTTCTGTAGTGATAAGGAGAGACAGAGGCAGGCATACTTTTAGATCCAGACAAGAATTGTTACTAAAAACCGAGAGCAATATGGAAATGTGAAAACTGACCTCTTTTTATATAAGGCTCTGTTTTCTTAAGTTTTTTTTTCTGTTTTTAATATTGGTACAGTGCTGATTTAAGTTCTTGCATAACATTTTATTTTCACCTGTATATCTAATAAAAGTTGCTTCATTATATTATGTAGTCATACTGGGTTTATAGCTACTTTGTGTCAGCCATGAATGAAATTTAGATGAACAAGAAATTAGTATCATTTTCTTTAATGCATTTTTATTAATAAAATCAGTGATAACACCAATCTAACAATCAAAAAGTTACTTTGTATTGTTTCTGGTATCTTCAGTGAATGGATATATTCTCCAAGTAAAAGCATGATTGAATTTGTTACTTTATGTCCAGTGCTTTGACTAGTATTTTAAGTAACAGGTCATCATTTTTCCTTAGAACCTGTCAGAATAAACCTTTCCTATCTATTGTGTAAAGTACATTCTTAAATGAAAATTTTTAGCAAGAAACTAAGAAATATTAAGGCTATAAGTTGTTGACAAACTTTTACTTTGGTGTTGCATTTTAATCCTTCCATTCCACTTGTATGTCTATTAACCAAACAGTTGTTCTTGAGTTGCCCTGGGAACAGGCAGTACAATTTAGCAGGCTTTCCTGGTTAACAAATTAATAATAAAATATAACAGTAATTCCTAGCTCTGTCAAATAAAGCTAATTCTTCATATATTTTCTCTTGATTTAAGTGCCTATCAACAGAACCTTACAAGCAGGAAAATCTTTGAGGTTCTCTAACAAAAGAATGAAAAAATGTTTGCGTGAAAAAAAATGTGGTGGCAAATGTTTTTTAAACTCCTTTTCACCGTAATATATTTCTTTCTGAAACTCACACAGACTGCAGAGAGGATTAAGATGAAACACTAGGAGTATCATACATACACCCTACCAGCTTGTATCCTGGAGAGAAGTAGCTTGCTTCTCGAAGGAGAATGAAGCTTGCTGCTGGAAGCCTAGAAATTACACTGTTCAGAAAGCAAGTGGCATTTATACTGGTTATTAAAGTGGAACAGTTCTGGTTTATGTGTGCTAGAGTTACTGAGCAGCGGCATTCATTTCATTGTTTCATAATGGTGAGGTGAATTACTGTTCGTGGGAGATGGAAGAACTTCTAAAGAGCCACGGCTCTTTTAGCAATAAGCAGGAAAAAAAAAGGATAGGCAGAGAGATAGAAACTAATTGACTGGCAGGTATTCAGGTCTGTTAAGAGAAGAAAAATATAAATATGGGAGGGAGCGTTATTATTCATGTTTTCATGTGGTAAGTGCACTTGACAATGCTGTGACCTGTTCTGAAATACAGGCATGAAAACTGCAGTGAATGTACGTTATGAAGCATTTTATGTATAGAAACATCCAAACTTAAGTAAACTGTATCTCTTATATCAGCAGACAGTTATAGAGATAATGTGCCTGAATCAGCAAGATTAAAAGAGCTGGTCCAGTTTGTGGTAAAATGTGTGGAAATCAGCAGAGCATGAAATTAAATCAGTCTGCTTAGCTGTGTGAAACCTAGGTGACAGTAAATTCAATTTAGAAAGGTTTAAACCATATGACAGGGATGACGCATGTACTGTAGAATGTTTAAAATATAGAGATATAAAGGTAAGCAGTCCATGTATGCTAGTTCTGTTTGGCTAGGCCTACCTTGTTTTGGTCCGCACCTAAAATATTGTCAGCAAAACTGAAAACGGTGTTTATACTGGGATATATATGGGGTGGGTTTGCTGTTTGCATTGTCATTTCTGACAGCATACTTTGCCCCTTGTAGTTCATGCTAGGAAGAGCTATCTCTATTCTTTTTATCAGCTACTTAGTGTCGCATTCACGTGTCATCTAGGTCAGGCTTTGTGTCAGCACCACAATCACCTGTGAACTGAACCTATATGAATGAGCATATGGGTGCGGTATCATACAAGTAGTTATTTATGATAGTCCATTAAATCACCACTCACTTTGGAAAGAAGAGCTCTGTGCCAGCAGCTGCCTGTGTGTCTAAGGAAACACACATCTGTGCCCCTCAAGCATAAACCTGACTCTTCACTGAGTGTCTGTCACTGATTTAATTGGACTCATCTTAAGCATAGTATACCTGTATTTATTTTGCAGTCCATGAAGAGGGCTTGAAATTCCTTGTCTCCAGTGTGAGACATTTTAAGATCTCACAGATGTAGCCAAAAAGAGAGCATGCAAGCACTTTTTGACCACATGTAGAAAGAGTCACCTTTTCTAAATTGCAGCACATTTAATGGTGTATGTAGGACTTCAGCAGGTGGTATGAATTGTTTAGCTTAACATGCTGGTCAGGGACTCTGGTTTACATTTCTCCTAAATTTGCTGCTGGACAACAAGATGTGTATGCCATAGGACACTGGAGATGGCAAGAGAAATAAAGGGATGTACAAGTCATGAGAGTAGTTTTGACAAGGTGGTGTGGGCTGCAGTCAGTCTTTATTTTTGAAGTATTATGTTCATAAACAACCACTATAAAGGAAAACAAGTTCTGTCTAAGAAGTCGTATGCAATAGCCATCTTAGCTTGGATTCAAAAAGAATACATTATCTGTATATGTATGTATTTAATTATTTATTTTTGTGTGTGTTTTCTTTTGTTGATCAGGCAATCTTACTAGTTATGACATATGGTCATACACTCAACATGATATTCACACTGACTTGCTGTAGTTTGTATAAGGCACAAGGGAAATTATCTACTCTTTTTTTATTAAATGCCATGGGATCTTTTATATCTACCTCAGGCAGAAAAGACATTGGTTTACGATCTCTCCTAAAGGATATATAACATTTGGTATAAAATACTTGGATAAAATGATTCATGTCAGGGGTCAGAGACATGGAAGGCAGGTATTCAGGTCTGTTAAAAGAAAAATATAAATATGGGCGGGAGCATTATTATTCATGTTTTCATGTGGTAAGTGCACTTGACAATGCCATGACCTGTTCTGAAATACAGGCACGAAAACTGCAGTGAATGTACGTTATGAAGCATTTTATGTTTAGAAACATCCAAACTTAAGTAAACTGTATCTATTATATCAACAGACAGTCATAGAGATAATGTGCCTGAATCAGTAAGAGTAAAAGAGCTGGTCCAGTTTGTGGTAAAATGTGTGGAAATCAGCAGAGCATGAAATTAAATCAGTCTGCTTAGCTGTGTGAAACCTAGGTGACAGTAAATTCAATTTAGAAAGGTTTAAACCATATGACAGGGATGACGCATGTACTGTAGAATGCTTAAAATATAGAGATATAAAGGTAAGCAGTCCATGTATGCTAGTTCTGTTTGGCTAGGCCTACCTTGTTTTGGTCCACAACTAAAATATTGTCAGCAAAACTGAAAACAGTGTTTATACTGGGATATATATATGGGGTGGGTTTGCTGTTTGCATTGTCATTTCTGACAGCATACTTTGCCCCTTGTAGTTCATGCTAGGAAGAGCTATCTCTATTCTTTTTATCAGCTACTTAGTGTCACATTCACGTGTCATCTAGGTCAGGCTTTGTGTCAGCACCACAATCACCTGTGAACTGAACCTATATGAATGAGCATATGGGTGCGGTATCATACAAGTAGTTATTTGATAGTCCATTAAGTCATCACTCACTTTGGAAAGAAGAGCTCTGTGCCAGCAGCTGCCTGTGTGTCTAAGGAAACACACATCTGTGCCCCTCAAGCATAAACCTGACTCTTCACTGAGTGTCTGTCACTGATTTAATTGGACTCATCTTAAGCATAGTATACCTGTATTTATTTTGCAGTCCATGAAGAGGGCTTGAAATTCCTTGTCTCCAGTGTGAGACATTTTAAGATCTCACAGATGTAGCCAAAAAGAGAGCATGCAAGCACTTTTTGACCACATGTAGAAAGAGTCACCTTTTCCAAATTGCAGCACATTTAATGGTGTATGTAGGAATTCAGCAGGTGGTATGAATTGTTTAGCTTAACATGCTGGTCAGGGACTCTGGTTTACATTTCTCCTAAATTTGCTGCTGGACAACAAGATGTGTATGCCATAGGACACTGGAGATGGCAAGAGAAATAAAGGGATGTACAAGTCATGAGAGTAGTTTTGACAAGGTGGTGTGGGCTGCAGTCAGTCTTTATTTTTAAAGTATTATGTTCATAATCAACCACTAAAAAGTAGACAAGCTCTATCTAAGAAGTCGTATGCAATAGCCATCTTAGCTTGGGTTCAAAAAGAATACATTATTTATGTATGTATTTAATTATTTATTTTTGTGTGCGTTTTCTTTTGTCGATCAAGCTAGTCTTACTAGTTATGACATATGGTCATACACTCAAGGTGATATTCACACTGACTTGCTGTAGTTTGTATAAGGCACAAGGGAAATTATCTACTCTTTTTTTATTAAATGCCATGGGATCTTTTATATCTACCTCAGGCAGAAAAGACATTGGTTTACGGTCACTCCTAAAGGATAAAGAACATTTGGTATAAAATACGTGGATAAAAAGGCAAGGCACATGTATGTGGCCAGCTTCATCAGCATTTACTTTCAGATTGCACATTACATACAGGATTCCAGACCACATGATATGCATTCAGGAATTGTAAGAGGTTAAAAGTGCCAGTTTTCTTAAGCATGTCCACATACATGGGGGACTTTCTAAGATGGTTGCACACTGATTAACAGTTTAATTTCAGCTCTCCCACTGTGAAAGGAGAAACTGAAACACAAGGGCCAGGATCGCTGTCATTTTTAGTAAATTCAGTTACCAGCTAATAAGTGCACTACCTGGATGCCAGCAAAGAAGAAACTAAGAGAGCAGGAAATAAAATTAACTAGAAAAGGTAAAGCCATGGCTTCCAGTAATCTGGAGGAAAAAATAAGTCAAATGTTTTCAGAGCTGATTAAAAATAAACAAAACACTGAAGCAGTATATTGCCTCAAATAACAAAAGGCTGGAAAAATGGAAGAAACTTTTAAACAGATATCCAGATCAAAATGAAGAAAATGCTGGCTAAATATGACACTGCTTAAGAAAAGATGTTTCAAAAAATGGTAGAATTAGAGGACAGAGCAAATGGGGAAAATCTGAGACTTTCTGTTATGCCAGAGAAACTAGAAGGAACAGACTGTGTTAATTTCATAAAGGCACACGTTAAGTAACTGGGCTGGTATTCCAGAGCAGGAACTATTAATTGAAAGGGCAGACTGTGTGTATGTTCCAAAGCAGCCAAGACCGTATTGGTAAGGATGCAAGCCAACCAGTAGAAAGAGCTGATCCTGACAAACGTGTGGCAAAAGGGCAAAGTATTAAAATATAGAGAGTGTAGAGTTTTTGTGGGAAATGACTATTCAGTGTGCACCAGACAGAAGAAAAAGAAATTTATTCCAGTAATCAGTGAATGCCAAGAGTCAGAAATGAAATTCAAGCTGTTGCATCCAGCTCTCTTTAAAATATTTTTCCTGGAGAATCAGTCATTTTTTGATGAAGACCAGCTAAGTTTGTCCAGCAAAAAATGAGCCATCAAGCAGGAGGGGACTCTCCTTAGGTTCATAGGTGTTTACTAGGCTAATGACCACAAGTGCCTTTTTAAGCCTAGCCATACATCCCAAATCTCTGACAAGTTCTGATACCCTTGATAAATGTAAGCATGGGCCTGGGAGATGAACCATTTACAGGTTACCTGTGTCTGTTAGAGACATAGGTTCATAGGTAGGTACTAGCTATGAACCTATCGGCCCAAGGGCCTAAGTAAGCCTAGCCAACAAGGTTCCCTGGCTTACGCCACCCATGAAAGTATTTTCCTGTGCCCCTGTCAAGCAGAGCCACAGAAGTGATCCCTGCAGTGTATTTCCTATTTCCCATCCGCTCATCAAGATTTTTCTTGAAGAGTGCTAATGAGGAACTTTGCTTGACATAGATGGGTAGCTTGTTCCAGAGTATGGGAAGTCTCTGGGACAGGAATCTATCCCTCCAGCATGTCCTGTTTATTGTGGTGACAAGGTTTAGGTCCCTAGAGCGTGTTGCTCAGAGGGATTGGGATTTCTTTAGGTGTAGCATGTCCAACAGCTCTGGGTTTGACATAGCTTTATATGTTAGGCAGAGATCACCTCGGAGTAGGCGATATGCTACAGAGGAAATCTGGAGTTTTTTGAGATGGTTAGTGCAGGACATCTGTTTGAGGCCAGCAATCCTCTTTGTGAGGTACTTCTGTGGCCTTTCCAGCTGCTGCAGATGTCTTGTGAGGTACATTCCAAAAGGTGCCAAACCATGGATGACTTTCCAGTTTCCCATCCAGTTGTCCAAGTTACACTTGAATTTGGTTAGGGAGGAACTCTGCTTCACATGGATGGGGAGACTCTTCCATGGACACAGTAGTCTCTGGGATGCATACCTATCTCTCCAGCAGGTCCTATTTAAGTTTAATTCTTTAGAATGGATAATTCTGGTGCTGTTTGTGGATATGCACGGGGTCCATCAGAGTGGGGTCTGACAATGCCCTGTATGCCAGGCATAGATCTCTCCTCAGAAGCCTGCAGGAGACAGAATACAGGGATAGGGCCTTGAGGCAGTCTGCGTAGGACATTTTACTTATGCCTGTATTCTTTTAGTGTGGAACCTCTGTGGACATTCCAGCTGTGGGATATCTCTGGTTAGGTACATACCAAAGGGAGCATTGTACTCAATGATAGGTCTGATGGATGCTGAATACAGTGGAACAGTGACTTCCTTGGATTTAGATGCCATACCTTTATTTATAAGTTGTGCAACATAGATTTATTTTTTTCACCACTGTAGACACATGATGGTCAAAGGCTAGATTGCTATCTGTGTGTGTCACTAAGTCCCTGACTGCTGGGTCAACTCTAAGTGGTGTGTTGTCAATATGATAGTTACCAAGGATGGATGACTTCCCAAAGGAAACTATTATGCATTTCTTGACATTTAGTTTTTGTCCGTGGCACTGACACCAGTTATTTGTCTGTGTCAGCCCCTCCTGGAGAACATTTGTGTCAGTGTGAGATTCAATGACTGCTCCTAATTTGCAATCATCAGCAAATTTAGTCAGCCAGAGACCACTGACCTTGGCCTTGACGTCTGAGAAGTAAATGCCAAAAAGGAGCAGGTCAAGGACTAATCCATGAGGGACTTCACTTGTTACTGGCCTCTTTGTAGAGGTAGACCCACCCCCCAAGTCTAACTTCCTGGGTCCTGTCTGTGAGCCAGTTGGCTATCCACCAGGTGACTTATGGGTTTGTTCCTAACCTCTTGAGTTTGTCAGCAATGCCAGAGTGGGGTATTGTGTTAAATGCCTTGGTCAGGTCAAGGTAGGCAGTGTGAATAATCTTGTTTAAGCGTCTGTATGACTACATCCAATTGAGTATCTTCATTATGAAGCCTCATAATTCTTGGGATTTTCCCTCTCATCACATTCCTAGACACGTCTAGGATGCATGCTGTTCTTATGTAGGAGGGCATTTTTCCATGTAGGTTTCCTATAAAGGCTTGTATTTATAGATTCAAGATCAGTCCTTCTTACAGTAACATCTAGGAAATGGATCTCATCCCTAGAACATTGACAGGTAAATTTCAAAAAGGATGGCGTAGTGTGTAAATAATCAATAAACCTGTCTAGCAACTCAGTGGCTCCATCCCATAGAAAAAATATATCAACGAACCTAGTATACCAAATAATGTGTTCAAAAAAGTCATTATTATGAAAAACCAATGCATCTTCCCATTGTGCCAAATCTAGGTTGGCATAGCTATTGGCACATGCAGTGCCCATAGCTACGCCAACTTCCTGAAGATAAAACTAATTTTTAAAAATAAATACATTATTTTCCAAGATAATTTCTAACAGCATACAAATCAAGTTCACCTAAGTACTAGAAAAAACATTCCTACAATTCAAAAACTCCCTAATGTTGTCTATACTCCATGTGTTAGTTTTTGTTCACTGTTATCCCTATGTCCATAGTTAAAACATGTAATCATTTGTAAAACCAGGTACATACCTATGTAATTCAATAAGTAAATACTTTGTATCTTTGAGCACATTGCTTGTGTTATGTGTAACACATAGGGTCTTTTTAACATAAATAGACAGAGGTTCCATAGCCCATCCTACACTAGAGACTATTGGTCTCATTGGTGGATCAACCATGTCCTTATGTATTTTGGGTAGGCCATATAATATCGGGATAGTAGGGTGCCCCACAATGAAATACTTAAACCTTCAGAATAAGCTCCACTCATCAATAAATCAGACTAAAATTACACTTTAGCCATAATTCATTCACTATGCTTGTTTTGGAATATTTGTATAAATCAAATTATCACATAAATGTTCCAAAATCTTGCCATAATAGGACAACTTATTCAGTATGTTCCAGTAACCTGTTCAGTTTCATATTTGTATTTTGTACTGGATTCCGGATTTATTCTGCTACTGAGCTTGCTTCTTTTCTCTTCTCTAAGTGCGCACAACGAAAGCACAGTTTCTCTGTTAAATAAGTAGGTGCACACAGTAATCACATAAAGCTGCCCTTGTTCTTATAGGTTTACTGTTTACATTTTTTACCTGGAGGAGAGCTGAGCCGGGAAGAAAGCTGTGCTGTGCACAGACAGATCAGTCTGCAGAAGCTGACGTCATTGCGCATGCCCTGCATGTGATGACGTCAGGAATAAAAAAAAAAATCAAGAAAAAAACAAACAAAAAACCCCCCAGGAAATTCAGAAATTAAAGGGGCTATGTGTGAATTTGTGGCACCCCAATATTTTGCCCTCAAAACTGGTATTTACCAAAGAATTTGGCATGGTTGGGAGGTATGACTATGACTGAGTCATATTGGTAATTGTGGTCCAATGACCTGAGTGCCTGCGTAATATGGTGGATCCTAGCCCTTGATAAGCAATTGACCGTGAATTTCCCCTTTCTCAGCCTGGTGAGAGGGACATCAGTGTGTCTCATGATGGAGTCTCCATTGACTAGAATGTTGGATTGTGTAGTGGCTTGTCTTAGGGGCTTAGAGGCTACATGAGATGTAGCTCTGTGTTGTTTTGAAAGAGTGCATTTGGGGCCACAAGGTTATTTGTTAGGTGTACGTCGTCTCGGAGGTCCTTGTGGTTGAGGAAGGTTACATTTAAGTGCCTCAGCATATGTGGGTCGATATGTCTGCTTTGAATTGTGCATGATAGGTGCAACGAGTGTACTACTGACAACCTTATTGACATTAGCAATACTTTTATGTGAGAGCTTTGTCTCCAGTGACATTGTGTAAATAGATCTCTCGCATACCATATTAGTTTGTTTGAGAATTAACTGGCTGTCCGTAAACATGAGGCAATTTCTACATTGCTTCGGGATGCCCATATCCACCAAGTCAGTAACGGAGACAGTAGGAAAGTTCATATCCATGGCAATAGACTTTTTTTATTGATTAGAAAGTTGGAGTGAGAATATCAGTCACTGTCAGGAGTATCTGGTTTGCAACCATGGGGACAGTGTTTGTCAGTGCAAACTAGTTGTCCTGTGTGCAACTAGGTGTTGGAGAAATTTCAATTGTGCTTTTACAGGAAAAATGTCACTCAAGGTGTCTGACTCTGTACAGAGCACTACCAAACATTTGAGGGGGAAACTTAATACATAGCCCCTGAAAATTTAAGGATGAAGTATTTAGGCAGATATTCTGAAGTTAGAAACAAATCAAACAGTACTTACTGAAAACAAAGAATTAGCTTGTCAAAATTAGCTTGTCAAAATTTATGAAAAGAGGGGAGTCGCATGACTGGCTACTGCTTGGCTACTACTAGTGCTGGTCTCACCACAGCTTCACTCCGCTGGGATGCAATGCTCATTTGCTTCTTCTCTCAACAGAAGCAAAATGTTAGCACCAATCCCAAGATAAGAAGCAGGCCACAGCCTGTTTGGTGATCCACAGTCTTGTCCAAGATGATGCAAGGGTCTGTAGACTTGTAGCTTTTTCCTGGTAGATGCTTTGAATAGCAACCAAGACCGATAAGGAACGTTAAGCGCATACAGTCACTCTCCAGCCAGAAGCAGTCCAGCGTCAATGCACTCTGCTTCTTCTCTCACTGGACCAGAATGCAAGCACAGATTCCAAGCTGTCACCTATAAAGTAGTTATTAGGCTTTCTGGTGATCAGCAATCTCCAGGAAATAATGTAATTCTTCTAAAAATAAAGTACACAGAGAGACTTTGCCAGTAAAACCCTTTCCACTGTTCAAAAGGCAATGCTTGAGACCGAGAACTGCACAGGAGTTAACCAGAAGGCTCAGCAGTACCTTAGAATTGAACCAGAATCTGGAGTTGAGAGATTGAGATGAACAGGAAGACCAGCAACATGGAAATTGGTGAGTAAATGTGAGAAGGTTGGGAAGGTTTTGTTTAACAGTCTTTTTTTAAAAGAAATGGAGGAACCAACATCCTGGAAAAAAGCTGTGGTAACTGCAGTATAGTAGCTAAAGACGGCAAAGACCAGTCAGATCCATCTTCATATAGGCCCATTTCAGTTTTAAACATGATTATAAAGTGTTGTCTATAATGGCTAAAAGAATGGCAAAGGTGATGCTAAAATTGATAGATAAGGATCACTGTGTTTTTTGAAGGGGATGCAAACATTTGACAACTTTAATTATTTATTTGACATTTGTTAACTGGGTTAGTCCAACTGGGCTAGAAGCCCATTTTCAGTGAAGACCCAAGGAGAAAAGCTCCAATACAGATAAATTACAGTACATAACTTACAAGCTCCAATATAGAGAATTATAATAGTAATAAAACCAAAACTGTGATAACTAACGTAAAGGAAGAACTGTACTAATAAAACAACAAACTTCTTTCTTGTAAGCTAAAAGAAAGGCACTCAAAGGCAAAACTGATGCTAAGCGCTTTCATTCTTTAATGACATCTAGAACTTCTTCAGAACTGACAAAATTTAAAAAATGTCAGATATAAGTAAGGTGCACAAGGCAGAGAGAGATGTAACCATGACAATAGCATTTAACTTCTGAGAACACAGTGAGGAAAAAATTAACCAATCAGAATCTACACATTGTGTACAGCTGTGTATGTGTGTGTATATGTATGTATGTGTATATATATATATATATATATATATATATATATATATAATATTAACAAATATTAGAATAAAGTGGGAGTGGTCAGACTCCCCATCTCAATGCACATTTAACATTCAGGTTTTCATTGAGTCCAAGAGGGGTCTCAGCATTAGAGAAAATACAGTATGTACAAGTTCCGATATAGAGAATTATAATTCATCAGCTCCAGAATACAGAGACAGTATAGTATGTACACATGATAAAAAAAATATTTATTCGCATTGAACATGTAGCTGCGTGGTGCAGCGGTAGCATTGTTGCCTCACAGCAAGAGGTTCTCCCGTTCGATTTTCAGCTAGAGTGCCTTCTGTGTGGAGTCTGCATGTCCTCCCCGTGGTCAAGTGGCATTCGAAAGGCATACGTAGAATGGGCGTGCCTTCACTGAAGGTTGGGTGTCAAGCTGGCACCTCAGCACCCGTAAAAAATCTACTGACCGTCATTAGCGGACCAGAGTTCCGCTGTGGCGACCCCTAACCGGGAAAAGCCAAAAGAAGAACATTTGCATTGAACATGTATTCAGCAATTGCATTTTCCAAGACAGCGAAAAAGAGAGGCATTTATAGATGAGCAAGCAATATGTACATGTGGTGGAGAAGTAAAGCCTAAGGGTGTATTCTTAAGAGTAAGACTAAGGTTAAAGAGAGAATATTGAGAGGTGTTACAGTAGGAAATCCGTGTAGTGGGAGTGAAAAACATATAGTAGTGTGATTAGGCAGGAGCCTGACAGAGGCCAGCCTTGGTGTTAAGTAGGTGAAGTTTAAGCTCCTTTTTGAAGTGTTTAGGGTGGTGAATATGTGTGCGGGGAGTTTATTCCAAGCTTGGGCTACAGTGCATTTGTAATGTAGTTTACAAACTGTTTTCTTAGGTTATTAAATATCCAGGAGTTGCTGGTTGGAGGTGCGGAGAGTATAAGTAGGGGTGTAAGAGGATACCAGGAAGTAGAGGACTGGGCAGGTAAATAGTTTGTATAATATAGAGAGTCTGATTTGTAACTGTGATAGTAGGAGTTGTTGAGGGTATTCAAGCCATTGGAGAGAGTTGAGTGCAAGGCAGTGGTGAGAGTTGTGAGGAGAGTTGGTGGCAAATCTAGCTACTTTGGTAAGTTTGTTGGAGTTTGGACATGGTTGTAGCCTGTATATTTGTTAGGATTGAGTCGGCATAGAGAAGGGAGGGGAGGAGGAGAGCCTGAGCCAGGGAAAGTCTAGCATTAGCAGTTAGAAAATTTTCTATTACGGTTTAGCAGACTTAGTTTTTGGTAATTTTTAATGCTTTGCAAGATATGTAAGTTAATAGTACAGTGATGATCCAGAGGGAAGCAGAATGTGGGAAAATATTGCTGTTGGTGGGTCTTGATGCAGAGAAAGCATTTAACAGAGTAAGCTGGGATTTTGAGTAGGACAGTGGAAGCATTTGCATTTTCTGATACAATAGGGTTACTTAGAAGGATACATGAGGGATTGGAGACAAAAATCAAAGTGGGAGGGTTCCTCTCTGATAAGTTTTGTCTGAACAGAGGAACCAGCCGGGGTGGGGGTGGGGGGTCCTCTTTCCCCTTTGTTACTTTCGGTATGTTTAGAACCATTGGCAAAGAAAATAAGCGGCCCAGAAATTCGAGAAGTATGGTGTTCAAGAAAAGTTGGCTTTGTTTGCACTTGATTTGCAAATGACATTATTTTGTACCTGTTGAAACCAGAAAAGGACAACTCAGTTTTGTGGAACATTCTGAGACAGTTCTGGGATTTTTTCATGATATAAAATTAGTAAAGATAAAACAAATGTTACAGCTATAAACAATGTACCCACATATGAACTCATTCACCAATACTCATATTTAAGGGGATATAATAAACTATTTAGGAGTATGGATTAAAAATGTTTCTGTTATGGTAGCTAAGGATATGTGGGAAGAGACAAAGCAAAAGATAATACAAAAACTGAGAAACTGAAAGCTTTTGCCTAAGGATATGGATAACGAGATGCAAACTGTAAAAATGTTTTTAGTCCCTTTAGTTTTATACCCAAATCAGGCATGTTTTTATTGATGAGGAGAAGTTATGGATGGTTATAGCAATAACCCACGCCTGGGTGTGGGTAATGCTAAATTTACCCACGGTTGGCGTGGTTTGGTCCCGAGGGCGAAGCCCGAGGGACCAAACAAAGCCAACCGTGGGTAAATTTAGCATTACCCACACCCAGAAGTGGTTATTGCTATTATCTATGACATTATTTAAGAAAAGAAACTATTACTTTTCTTAAATAATGGCATAGTATAATGCCTGTTTACTGCCCTTCCGCAGATGTCTGGCATCCGGCAGTTCTGATGTACTGCGCCTGCGCAGTACATCAGAGTTGAGCAAAAGCAACGGAGAAAGCAAGATCTCTGTTGCTTTTTAGTGTCTCGCTATGTTAAATGAGTTTAACATAGCGAGACAGTTTTAAAATAAGCAACGGACATCTCCGTTGCTTATTTTAAAACTGTCTCGCTATGTTAAACTCATTTAACATAGCGACACTAAAAAGCAACGGAGATCTTGCTTTCTCCGTTGCTTTAAAACACTGTCTCGCTATGTTAAATGGGTTTAACATAGCGAGACAGCTTTAAAATAAGCAACGGAGATCTCCGTTGCTTATTTTAAAGCTGTCTCGCCATGTTAAACCCATTTAACATAGCGAACATGTTTAAAAACGAAGTTATACTAATGGAAAAAGTCCGGGCACGGACCTTTTCCATTAGTATAACTCGATTTACAACGGGCACGCTGGCCAATCAGCGTGCACGTTTTGGGGGGATCATGGTATAATAAGCAATAACCCATGTCTGGGTGTGGGTAATGCTAGATTTACCCACAGTTGGTGTGGTTTGGTCATGAGGGCAAAGCCAGAGTGACCAAACCAAGACAACTGTGGGTAAATCTAGCATTACCCACACCCAGACATGGGTTATTGCTATTATACAATGGCATTATTTAAGAAAAATAATACTTTTCTTTAATAATGTCTTTGTATAATACCTCCGTGGTGCCCTTCCGTGGTTTTTCACTATCCTGAGGCTTTTTCTGATGTACTGCGCATGCGTGTGTAACTTGTGTTCCCACGCTTACGGAGTACATCAGAGCTGTGTAGAGGAAGCAACAGAGAAAGGAAGATCTCTGTTGCAAGCCATCTCGCTATGTTAAACTCCTTTTTCATAGCGAGATATCTTTAAAAAAAAGCAACGGAGAAAGGAAGATCTATGTTCCCTTTTTAAAGCTATCTCGCTGTGTTAATAAAAGTTGATAAAACATGGTTGCCAGAATCAGGTCAAGCAGCTTAAGTTTCACATAATAATACACGCAGTTACGGGCTAAGTCCCTTCAAGAATTCATACAATTATTAGAGTATATGATTGAAATGCTTAGGGAGAGTTTGCAGGATCAATGGGTGGTGACTAGTCAGGGTTTAAGCAGGGACATTGCCGATGCTGTTGGAAGTGTAGTTTGAGGCTTTTTTTGAACTGGGTTAAGGAGGATTGGTGAGTAAGTTCGGCAGGTAACATATTCCAAGTTTTGCCTACTGAGTTGGTGAATAGAGATGCATGCTTTACATGTCACCCACCACTGCTGGGAGATTACATTACATATTCATTTTTACCATTTTTATCATTTAATCATAAGAAGATTTCGCATTCAGGCATTGCTTCAAAAATGATGTCTTTTGAAAAATCTCTGTTACTTCTAGAAATAAACTATTTTTCCAGGATAAAAATCTAAAACATTTCTTTAATACAGCACATTCTTTAAACAACACATTGTTGCACTAATAGATGCAGTCCTTACTCAGACTGAAAAAATCAAGTGTTTTGGTAGCTTTCTGTGCAATCTTCTGAACTTGAATATGCACCTCTGCTGCCATCTTAGATAACACTTATCAGGCAGGGTGCACTGAACTCTCTGAACATAGATGACCATTCAGATGCTGATGAAAATAAATCTTGGGATCCCTCTTTGGGCATCTCTATAGACATTTCAGTGAATCCCTATTTGCGGAATGCATCATGAACACAGTCTCTGTATTCAATATAGTCATAATTGTTTTGAATAAATGTCTCTGTTTTCTCCTTGGCAAACGTCTATCATTAGTACTGTCACAAAATGGTCTAGGGTATCCACACAGCTCTTCATCTGGATGTTTTTTCATGGAATGTTCAAGTATTGTCATTCAGTCCCCTCTTTTTATAGGCACCTTGCTGTTTGATGCTAACAGTACTTTTATCTACGTTGGTTCTGTTAAATCTCAGTCTTGAATATAATTTAAACTTTCAGGTTATAATAAGGAAGTAACTGTGTAAGAATTATACTGTTTATGTATAACCCATCTATAAATGAACAAAATAAGGACTTTTTCCTTGATCTGTTTCCTCCGTGAATGCCAATTGTCACATCCCTTCAGTGCAGCATTTTTTATTTATTTATTTCTCCTTATGCCATTTATAACCCATCTATAAATGAACAAAATAAGGACTTTTTCCTTGATCTGTTTCCTCCGTGAATGCCAATTGTCACATCCCTTCAGTGCAGCATTTTTTATTTATTTATTTCTCTTTATGCCATTTGCAGCACTCTCATCACAGCATGCAAGTTCCTTGTTCTCCAGTGGAGATTACTTAGTGTCTTACCACTGATGACAAGTAGTGGGGATTGGGAAAGAGGCATTTGGTAAAAAAAAAAAAAAACTTGTCTTCCAGCCAGCCAGAGGGAGTGTAACTAACTTACAGTTCTGTTGCCCTGGCATATGTGCCAGCAAAGCAGAACTGTAATGCTAGTCCAGTGGAACATGTTTATTCATCTGCATATTCCTAAACATAGCTAGTATGATGTGTATAATCGTTTGTTTGTCAAGCAGTGCGCATACAGTGCAGTACACATACAGTAGTCCTTAATGCTATTGCCAAAGCTTCCGTGTGTAGCATATTAGTTTACATCCCTCATGAAATGGGTGAACCAAGGCCAGACATTATGCCATATCTCCATTTGACATTTCCTCCATTACCTTTGTCACTGGTCAGTCCAAGTAGACATTGCAAGGAAGATTCCTATATTCTAATAAAGCTCAGTGCAATTCGTCAGAACAGCCACTGGTAAATTCTTCATGATTTTTTTTTCATTATGGACAGTTCTCTTGATTTCACTATTCAGCTGCAAATACGTACGAATAGTATTTTATTTTTTATTTGTTTATATTTAACTAATGTAGATTCCTTGGGTTCTAAAATCTCTTGAATTCCTTGCTTGCATACTGTGAACTTTTAGTAGATATTACCACATTACAACTCTTGTGTCTTGAAAACATTAATCAGTTCTCTTCTTGTATATCTGTTAACCTTACAGCCTCAGGAAACTTTGAATAATAATCCCAACAGATTAGGTACACACCATCTTGAAATACAAACTTGCCAGTTTACACTTTTCTCTGTGGTCTTTCTGGAACCATAAGAAACCATCTTTACACTTCACAATTCCTAACTATGATTTATGCACTTTTTATATTAGCTGATTAGGCAGTAGTAATTGATCAGCTTTAAATATCAAGCCTCATATGCATCTTATCTCTTTGAATGAAAAGTATGGTATATTCTTCCTCGCAACGTATTCCTGCTCAAGTTATCCTCTCATATCTATGTAATTATTGTCAGTACACTGTTAAGGCTCTTTAAGTATCAGTTTAGTTACAGTCAAAGGTATGGTGATCCATTTCATCACTAAGCAAATCTTGTTACATTAGCAGGCATGAATAACTTGGCATAGGTGCTATATGCATATTTTTTCTTGGTTTATATTTTAGAAATGAGTTATACTATTGCAGTGTCAACAATATTCACTCTATTTTCAATATTATCTGCATTAATTGGAATACATTGCACAATGACCTACTAAATTTTTATTTTAATGAATTGTGATCTGCTTCTAACAATGTCTGTATAAATCTATGGATAGAACTGTTTACAACCAGGTGGTGAGGCAAGTAAATATTATTTCCTATTTGTGAGCACTTTTTCTTGTACTCGTTAGAAGGTTGTAGACTTAATTAACTGGTTTATCTTTCTTCAGGATCACTGCACCAATTTCATTCCATCTGGTATCCCCATGTAATGCAACTGATTTCTTCACATATTCTGATATTATTCAGAATATTTCAGTATGGGCAATTCAATTACTAACTTCTAAAGTATTTCAAAACTGTTTTCTTATTTGATTGTCCAGTATCATTTCACATCATGTTCCAATAATTTCTTCCGATATATTCAGAAAAAAATGAAAAAATTGAATTGTTTCAAGA
>NC_056735.1:1141455977-1141457793 GCF_019279795.1 Protopterus annectens
ATTTGCTAAGTGCATTCCACGCTTTCAGTGTATACACATTTGTAATAAAACCTGAACAAAGAGACTTGCAAATGGAAAGTAGTATTGGATATAAGTGGCGTCATCTTGTGAGTGAAGAGGAAATGTCTGCAATCAAACAATTAACAATTTATACTTAGTGAGAGTGTAAAATCAATGGTGTTGGTCACCACCCCATACTCATATCACAGATAAATTCTTCCAGCTAAATGTCAGTCTCCATGTAACTTGTTAGATAGCAAATTGGCTCACAAATAGTTTGAGTGGGTGGCTGTACCTCTTCAAATGACCTTTTACTAATTGTATATCCTAGGGTTCAGTCCTTTGGGCACGCCTCTTTGTCATTTACTTCTTTGAGGTCAAAGCAAATGTTAGGGTTTGTGGATAATTGCAAAGTTTGTGCTATCATAAACCCTTTAGTGCATTGCAAAATCTTCCAAGAGAGCCTGTCCCAAACAAATAGCTTGTGTAAAAGCCATGAACTAAAACTAAATGCCAAGAAGTGTATAATTGTGTCCTTAAGCCAGCATGACTCACATTGACAACAAATCCCTATAAATCAGTCCTGTTGTGAGGTATCTGGGAATTTATGTCAACAATGAACTTTTGTTTGGTCACCATGTATCTACTGCTGTAATGAAGTCCTTTTTCCATTACACAGCTTATATCCAAAGATATCACATCCTGAACTAGGGATGTAATTGTTCCACTGTACTCCACACTCATTAGGTTGATCATTGAGTATAATGCCCCTTTCAATATGTACTTGTTCAAACACTTGTCACAGCTGGAACAACCACAATGCATTTTCCCCAAGAAAACAAGGGCGGAAATCATAAAAACTATGCAGATTGTCCCTATTCTCAGCACTGTGCAGGCTACTGAGAGGCAACCTCTGCCTTTTGTATAGAGCTTCAATAGTCCATATTTTCCCAGAACTATTACTCATTCACAAGTCCGATTGTATTGTAAATATTTGTTCAAAGGATCTCCATCTGTTTTGCAAAATAAATAAAAAATGTTGGAGGGATCGGTTTGTATCCGAGAATACTGCTTCTATGGAACTGTCTCAGATGTAATTTGGATAAATGGATGGATAACCACAAATTCAGCCCCAGTTTAATACCCCTGTCCCTCATGGATAGGGGCAACATGTAAATGCCCCAACATGTCCTTGTTCATCCTATTTCTGGGTTATTTATATGCATAACATAAGGGTTAAAAACTACCGTGATAATGTAGAGCTGAATTTATTAAAATCCTTGCAGATCAATACTCTAGGAAGTACCTGCAAGAGTCTTCAGGATTATCAGTGGTTAGTCAAAAGCAGCATTGTAATGAATGTGATTTGTGTCATTTAAAACCAGTCAATCTCTAGGAAGTAATCTTCGTTAATAAGTTTGAAGGCTTTCTTATCAATGTAAGTCTGAATTTTGTTGACTGATTCTCTTTCTCTTTGAAGAGGTAATATCTGATACACACATTTAACATTATGCACTAAAAAAACTTCTAAGAATTCTGCCTTACAACCTTTTGAGTTGGAGCCTTGGAAATATCATGTAAACTTGCCTAATTTTACATGTTTGTACTTCCCAGGTTTGTTGAGAGATTGCCAGGTTGAACTTTGGATTAATAACTGGTTTTGGACAAACGGACCCATAGAAATGGACTGCATTGATTAAATCTTGCACTGCACACATTTACAATGCCAAAGATCTAAGAATAACCATTGCAAAAAAAGCTTGCTCCGCATTGTCCAACTGTAGACAGGAAAATGAAAGCATTTTACACTCAGGCG